>NW_024467446.1:0-1549 GCF_001561935.1 Penicillium griseofulvum
GGTTTGGTCCGAAATTCCCAATTGGGTTAGCGTTTGGTCCGAAATTCCCAATGAGGAATAGACTGAAAATAATGACTGCATTTTCGACCAAGCTCTTCTCGTGCATTTTCGACTAAGCTTTTCTCCTACATTTCCGACCAAACCATACTTCTACCTTTTTAATAATACTAACCTCTTATTTTAATTAATAATATATCTTCTTAATAATTAAAATAGATAACCTAGCTATGATTTCTTACTTTAATTATAGATTTAGGGTCGAAATATAGTAGTTTCCTATAGCTTAAGAAGTTGAAGGTCTATAGTCTAAAATACACGAGAAGGCCTTAGTCGAAAATGTACGAGAAGAGCTTGGTCGAAAATGTAGATATATTCTCATGTATTTCCGACCATACCTTTCTCCCGCATTTTCAACCATACCCTTCTCCTGCATTTTCGACTATACCCTTCTCCTACATTTTCGACCATACTATACTTCTACCTTTTTAATAATACTAACCTCTTATTTTAATTAATAATATATCTTCTTAATAATTAAAACAGATAACCTAGCTATGATTTCTTACTTTAATTATAGATTTAGGGTCGAAATATAGTAGTTTCCTATAGCTTAAGAAGTTAAAGGTCCATAGTCTAAAATACACGAGAAGGCCTTAGTCGAAAATATACGAGAAGAGCTTAGTCGAAAATGCAGACATGTTCTCGTGCATTTCCGACCATACCCTTCTCCTACATTTTCGACCAAACTACACTTCTACCTTTTTACCGATATTAACCTCTTCTTTTAATTAATAATATATCCTCCTGATAATTAAATCTATAAATTTTACCTTAATTATAGATTCAGGGTCGAAATTTATAGTAGTTTCCTATAGCTTAAGAAGTTCAAGGTCGATAGTCTAAAATACACGAGAAGGACTTGGTCGAAAATACACGAGAAGAGCTTGGTCAAAAATGCAGACATGTTCTCATACATTTTCGACCATACCTTTCTCCCGCATTTTCAACCAAGGCGTTCTCCTATATTTTCAACCATATCAAACTACTATACTATATTTCTGACCGCAGTCAGAGATTATGGACAATAGGGAGGAGTAGAAATACCATATCATATACATATTATACCACTAGTAGGTCTGATAGGCCCCCCTCCCCCCTAGTGAGATTTATGACCACATTCAGAAATTAGTCGGAAATACAGTAGAAGAGCTTAGTCAAAAATGCACGAGAAGCGTTTGGTCGAAAATACACGAGAAGAGCTTGGTCGAAAATGCACAAGAAGAGCTTGGTCGAAAATGCACAAGAAGAGCTTGGTCGAAAATACACGAGAAGAGCTTGGTCGAAAATGCAGACATGTTCTCCCACATTTTCGACTATACCCTTCTCCTACATTTTCGACCATACTACACTTCTACCTTTTTAACAACACTAACCTCTTATTTTAATTAATAATATATCTTCTTAATAATTAAAACAGATAACCTAGCTATGATTTCTTACTTTAATTGTAGATTCAGGGTCGAAATATAGCAGTTTCCTATAGTTTAAG
>NW_024467447.1:0-1449 GCF_001561935.1 Penicillium griseofulvum
ACTGGATTCTGCCCAAGTCCTTTTGAGAATGGACGGCCAACATGAGCTGGACGAGCGGGTTTCTTGACGTGTCCCTCGAGCCGGGGAGGATAGCTGACACTATACGCTCGAAGGGGACATCCTGATTCGCGAAGGCGGCCGTTGCAGTCGAACGGACCTTCTGCGCCAGCACCTCAAACGTGTCGTCCTCGACGATAATGCGCATGCACTGTGTATTGACAAAGAAGCCGATCATATTCTCCAGCTCCGGCCTATTGCGGTTCGCAATCGGTGTGCCAATGCACGCGTCCCCGACTCCTGTGAGGCGATAGTGAGTGGCACGGAACGCGGCAAGCAGCACCACGAAGGGGGTCATCTGATAGATCTTGCAGAAAGCCTGCAGGCTCTGATACAATTCGGCCTCAATTGCGAAGGGTATAGAGCGGGCCTCGCCAGCAAGGACCTTCGGGCGCGGGCGGTCAGTCAAGAGTTCGGCAGGCGATGAGCCCTCGAGCTGCTGCATCCAGTACTTCAGCTGCTTCTGCTGCTCGGCCAGCTGATCTTCCTGTTTCTGCCACATGGCGAAGTCACGGTACTGGATCGGAAGTGGGCTAACCCGCATCAGTGGGTCTTCGCCTCGTCGCGCAGCGGCGTAGAACTGGCTGATCTCCTGCTGGATGACGTCGACAGACCAGCCATCCGAGATGATATGGTGCATCACAATGGACAGGATGTGGTCGTCCTCTCCCAACCGCAGCACACATACCCTCATCCCCGGCTCAGAGGCTAGATTGAACGTGGCTTTCTGTTCCCGATATAAGGCCGGGAGGTGAGTGCCATCTTTCTCGGTTGTCACATCGATGACTTTAATGGCTTCATAATTAGGTCGGTGGACAATTTGAACGCCTTGGCCATCCCTCTCCTCAAAGGTTGTCCGGAGGGTCTCATGCCGCTGCTCCAGCGCATGAACCGCGGCAGTAAGAGCGTCGAGCTGGAGCGGCCCGCGTAGTCTTGTCGCGAGCGGCATCATATACCACGTTGACCCGAGCACTAACTGATCCAAGAACCATAGGCGGCCCTGGGCATATGACAGGTCCACAGGTCCGCTATACTCCATCTGGGGGATCGGACGGTGTACTTCAGATCCCTGGGATATTGTAGCCGCAAGTTCGGTAATGACGGGGTAGTCGAAAACGTCTTTGACAGACATACGAACGTCCAGTCGGCGGCTGATACGTGTCGCTAGCTTCGTCGCCATCAAGGAGTGCCCACCAAGATGGAAGAAGTTGTCAGTGACCCCGACTTTTACGCCCAGCACGTTCGCAAATTCCTCGCATAACGCCGCTTCTAGGTCGTTTCGCGGGGCCACGTGGACCGAGGTGGGGTTGCTCCTGGGTATGACCTGTGCCATATTCGCAAGTGCCTTGCGGTCAACCTTTCCACTGGGATTGACAGGCAGTCGATCAAGCA
>NW_024467448.1:0-1378 GCF_001561935.1 Penicillium griseofulvum
GACTTTGTACGAAGTGGGCGGGGTGCGAACACGCTACAGGGTAGCCTCGCTCTCTCCGACGAGGATAGTAGCAACTGCACCGAGTTACTCCTAGGGATGCATCGCGAGATCGCCACGTGGCACAAGCGGCTGGTCGACCGAGGGTACGCCAAGGACGGCTACGTACAGCGCATCGACGCTGATATGTGGACAAAGGACGACGAGGCCTACTTTGGCTATAGCTGGACTAGGCAGATCTGCCGGTTTGGGGATGTGCGGCTAAGCTTACCTAGCCTGCCTCACGGGTCTACCGGCCCAGCGACTTTGCAGCGGATGAATATCCTCCCTTGGTTCGTTGCGATCGGGGAGGATCACCAGACACTCGACACAGCGGAGTCGGGGACCTGGGATGACCTCTCACGCTGCCATCGGGATTTTGACTCGGGTACCAAGACGCCGTCTGGTCTACCAAATAGCGCGTTCGGTGGCCGGATGGATCATATCTTTCCTGCGACTGTGCGGCTAGGACGCTTAGGTGCAGTGTCAGATGCGCTTATTGGCCAAACGCGGTGGGATACTGTTGATGTACGGAGGGAGCTAGATATCTTATTTGGGGAGAGCGATGAGGCAGCGTGGGGCTATATCCGGGGCTGGCGACGCAACGCCCAGCAGCTATACCAGAAGGCGTTTGAAAACCTTGTGGCGGCTGAGAAGCAGGCGTTTGGGGAGGATTCCTACTTCCACCGGCGGGAGCTAGGTCAGCCGACAATCCCAGAGTTCATCACCGACGGTGTCCAGTATACAGAGTTCCAGTATCCCCCTGGCATTACGGAACCCGCTAGTACTAAAGTGAGTGGCCTAGCTACTAGTGCTGAAGACATGGAGGATAGTGACCCGATGGATATAAGTACTATAGAGGAATCAGTATAGAAGCTTAGGAATTCAGTATACGAGGTGAGATTTGTGAATATCATATAACATATTACTATAAAGATATTAGAGAGTGTAGAATACTATACGCCCTGTGGTACATTCTAGCTAGATTTTCTGACCGCGGTCAGAAATAAATTTGATTAGTAGTATTAACTAAGTAGGTGCTTTCTAGCGAGATGTTCTGACCGCGGTCAGAAATATAGTATGGTAGCATAATATATACATATGTACATATATATATATATAAGTATGGTGCTTCGACCCCTTCTTACTATCTAGTTGATAATCTCTGACCGCGGTCAGAAGCTATGGAAAGACCTTAATATTCAGCAAAAAAGAGTATTAATTAGGATATATTATATATATGGTTGTAAGTATAATATGGTCGAAAATGCGGGAGAAGGGTATGGTCGGAAATGCAGGAGAACATGTCTGCATTTTCGACCAAGCTCTTCTCGTGCATTTT
>NW_024467449.1:0-1260 GCF_001561935.1 Penicillium griseofulvum
AGGCGCCATCTGCCTGTGGTTTTTCATCAGCGCTGTTGTCTGCATAATGGCCGCATGGAATCAGAAACCTTGGGGATCTTCCCAAAAGGAGGTAGTCATGAACTCGGTGAGCCATTTTCTCTGGCTGGATATAGAGCTACCCCTCAACCGAGCGATCCGCCCTGGCCAGTACGTGCAGCTTCGGATACCACGAGCCGGCTTTCGGGCTTTCTTTCAGCTCCCTCGGTTGTATGTTGCATTCTGGGAAAATGGACCAACTCAAAGGATAGTCCGTATGGTAGCAGAGCCGCAACCCGGACTTACACAAAAGCTTTATAAAGAAGCACTGAAATCACCGGCCAAGCAGTCGGTTATGATACTCGGACCCTACGGTCACCCTCTCGATTTCTACCAGTTCGGTACAATTCTCTTCGTCGTAGAGGATATTGGATTTTTTCGAGCGCTTTCATACATTGAGATGTTAGTGGAGGCAAGCTGCAGGCGCGAAGTGATGGTGCGAAAGCTAGAGGTTCTCTGGAAGCGCCAAGTTGGCAAAGATAGTATGTTTCTGTCTAGGACAAGTACGTTCGGGTCAAGGAGCCGCCTGTTGATCGAGTTTTTCCAGAGAATCCACAATGGGTAAATGAATGGATACAAGGACTTTTCAATCGCGACTAGAGAGCGTTCAAGGTGAATTTTCTGCTAGTGCAACTCATCTGAAAAGTCACGATCTAACCATTCTCCAGATTTTGCAATTCAGCATCTACTGCCCGCGTACTCAGGCAGGACCCCAGAACAATATTTCCTACGAATATACAGAAAGGATTTGCTACTTTTATGGCTCGATCAAAATCGAGGAAGAAGTTGAACGGTATCTCAATAACCACCAATGCGGAGCTGTGGCCGTAGCGGGTGAGTTTCCGAATTCCAACCTTTACCCCTATCGTGGGCTGAATAACAAAGTTTTGTGCTTACGGTGCTTACGACCTATGCAGTATGTGCGGGTCCGTCAATACGTGAGGCTGTGACAAAGACTGTACGGCTACACACAGGAAGAAATCTTCAGCTAATGGTTTTCGACCCCGATATGAGCCCTGCGCCGGATAGAGTTGTAGATTCACTCAGCAGCGACGAGACTCCAGTTGACCAGGATCCACCACATCAACTTTTGGGAGTAGGCGAGGATAAGCAGACCCACCAAGTACAACGATTCCCAACAGACAGCAGCAAGCTACAGTACTCATCGCCTAAAAAAATCCATACGGAAGCTGGAAACGTCGA
>NW_024467442.1:0-1256 GCF_001561935.1 Penicillium griseofulvum
AGGCGCCATCTGCCTGTGGTTTTTCATCAGCGCTGTTGTCTGCATAATGGCCGCATGGAATCAGAAACCTTGGGGATCTTCCCAAAAGGAGGTAGTCATGAACTCGGTGAGCCATTTTCTCTGGCTGAATATAGAGCTACCCCTCAACCGAGCGATCCGCCCTGGCCAGTACGTGCAGCTTTGGATGCCACGAGCCGGCTTTCGGGCTTTCTTTCAGCTCCCTCGGTTCTATGTTGCATTCTGGGAAAATGGACCAACTCAAAGAATAGTCCGTATGGTAGCAGAGCCGCAACCCGGGCTTACGCAAAAGCTGTATCACGAAGCACTGGAATCCCCGGCCAAGCATTCGGTTATGATACTCGGACCCTACGGACACCCTCTCGATTTCTACCGGTTCGGTACAATCCTCTTCGTCGTGGAGGATATTGGATTCTTTCGAGCGCTTTCATACATTGAGATGTTGGTGGAGACAAGCCGCAGGCGCGAAGTGATGGTGCGAAAGCTAGAGGTTCTCTGGAAGCGCCAGGTTGGCAAAGATGGTATGTTTCTTGGACAAGTACTTTCGGGTCAAGGAGCCGCCTGTTGATCGGGTTTTTCCAGAGAATCCACAATGGGTAAATGAATGGATACAAGGACTTTTCAATCGCGACTGGAGAGCGTTCAAGGTGAATTTTCTGCTAGTGCAACCCATCTGAAAAGTCACGATCTGACCATTCTCCAGATTTTGCAATTCAGCATCTACTGCCCGCGTACTCAGGCAGGACCCCAGAACAATATTTCCTACGAATATGCAGAAAGGATTTGCTACTTTTATGGCTCGATCAAAATCGAGGAAGAAGTTGAACGGTATCTCAACAACCACCAATGCGGAGCTGTGGCCGTAGCGGGTGAGTTTCCGAATTCCAACCTTCACCCCTATCGTGGGCTGAATAACAAAGTTTTGTGCTTACGGTGCTTACGACCTATGCAGTATGTGCGGGTCCGTCAATACGTGCGGCTGTGACAAAGACTGTACGGCTACACACAGGAAGAAATCTCCAGCTAATGGTTTTCGACCCCGATATGAGCCCTGCGCCGGATGGAGTTGTAGATTCACTCAGCAGCGACGAGACTCCAGTTGACCAGGGTTCACCACATCAACTTTTGGGAGTAGGCGAGGATAAGCAGACCCACCAAGTACAACGATTCCCAACAGACAGCAGCAAGCTACAGTACTCATCGCCTAAAAAAATCCATACGGAAGCTGGAAACGTCGA
>NW_024467443.1:0-1232 GCF_001561935.1 Penicillium griseofulvum
GTTGGGCCATCTATTGGAGCCTCCACAAAAGCGACCATCTCTAGCTCCTCATCGTCTTGTTTTATGGCCACCACGGCCGCGTCGTGGACCGACTCCTGGCCGAGGATTGCATGCTCCACCTCCGCCAGCTCAATCCGGTGGCCGCGGATTTTGATCTGCCGGTCCATGCGCCCGAAGAACTCTATCTGACAATCCTTCGGCCGATAGCGCGCACGATCCCCTGTGCGATACGCCCTCACTTCCTGGCCGTCGATGATGACATCTATAAAGCGATCCTTGTCCAATGCCGGGTCAGTGTATCCTCGAGCGAGACCATCTCCTGTGACGACCAACTCTCCCATCACCCCGGGCGGGACAAGCTGTTGCCGCTGGTCCATGATGTACGCTCCGGAGTTGCTGATTGCATGACCGATCGGGACTCCGTGCAGGAACTCCTCATTAGCCACTAGCTTATAGACCGTAGTGAGAACCGTGTTCTCCGTTGGACCGTAGGCATTATAGACGCCACCTGGAAGGAGCCTTTGCGCTTCTATTGCATCCCGAGTATGAAACCGGTCTCCGGCAACATAGAGGACATCGAGGGAGCTGATGGAATTAGGTATATCACCCAGGTATTGCTTCAGCAGTGCGGGTGGAAGCATGGTCGCACAGATCCGTTCGCGAGAAAATACAGCGGCCAGAGCTTGGCTGTCCAAAGTGGTGGCATAGTCAATACAGACCACAGTCCCGCCATTTAGCAGTGCCGCATATATCTCCCACACCGACGCATCGAATGAGGTGTTTGACAAATGGGCCACGGAGGGTGCTTTTGGGAGTATGCGCACAACATTGCTCTCCTTCACTAGCCGGACGATTCCCCGGTGCTCCACCATAACACCCTTGGGTTTGCCTGTCGATCCTGACGTGAAAACAACATATGCCAGGCCTGTTGCGCCAGGCCGCGTAATTAGGGTTATGGAATCATGTAGGGCTCGCTGGTCCAGTGTGTCGCCACCCAGAGTATCGCCGATGCGTACCAGTTCTAGGTCAGGCGACTGCAGTACCGGAGGAGGCACGTCAGGCCCGAGGAAGACCAGTTTGAGACCCTCAACGGCCGCCAATATTGCGTTAATCCGGGAAGCAGGCACGTTCACGTCGAGCGGCAGATATGCTAGATTGGCCTTCAAGATACCGAGGAAGGCTGTAATCGTCTGGCAGCATCGCGGCGACAAGACGGCAACGAGCGACTCTGC
>NW_024467444.1:0-1222 GCF_001561935.1 Penicillium griseofulvum
ATAGCTTCTGACCGCGGTCAGAGATTATCAACTAGATAGTAAGAAGGGGTCGAAGCACCATACTTATATATATATATATGTACATATGTATATATTATGCTACCATACTATATTTCTGACCGCGGTCAGAACATCTCGCTAGAAAGCACCTACTTAGTTAATACTACTAATCAAATTTATTTCTGACCGCGGTCAGAAAATCTAGCTAGAATGTACCACAGGGCGTATAGTATTCTACACTCTCTAATATCTTTATAGTAATATGTTATATGATATTCACAAATCTCACCTCGTATACTGAATTCCTAAGCTTCTATACTGATTCCTCTATAGTACTTATATCCATCGGGTCACTATCCTCCATGTCTTCAGCACTAGTAGCTAGGCCACTCACTTTAGTACTAGCGGGTTCCGTAATGCCAGGGGGATACTGGAACTCTGTATACTGGACACCGTCGGTGATGAACTCTGGGATTGTCGGCTGACCTAGCTCCCGCCGGTGGAAGTAGGAATCCTCCCCAAACGCCTGCTTCTCAGCCGCCACAAGGTTTTCAAACGCCTTCTGGTATAGCTGCTGGGCGTTGCGTCGCCAGCCCCGGATATAGCCCCACGCTGCCTCATCGCTCTCCCCAAATAAGATATCTAGCTCCCTCCGTACATCAACAGTATCCCACCGCGTTTGGCCAATAAGCGCATCTGACACTGCACCTAAGCGTCCTAGCCGCACAGTCGCAGGAAAGATATGATCCATCCGGCCACCGAACGCGCTATTTGGTAGACCAGACGGCGTCTTGGTACCCGAGTCAAAATCCCGATGGCAGCGTGAGAGGTCATCCCAGGTCCCCGACTCCGCTGTGTCGAGTGTCTGGTGATCCTCCCCGATCGCAACGAACCAAGGGAGGATATTCATCCGCTGCAAAGTCGCTGGGCCGGTAGACCCGTGAGGCAGGCTAGGTAAGCTTAGCCGCACATCCCCAAACCGGCAGATCTGCCTAGTCCAGCTATAGCCAAAGTAGGCCTCGTCGTCCTTTGTCCACATATCAGCGTCGATGCGCTGTACGTAGCCGTCCTTGGCGTACCCTCGGTCGACCAGCCGCTTGTGCCACGTGGCGATCTCGCGATGCATCCCTAGGAGTAACTCGGTGCAGTTGCTACTATCCTCGTCGGAGAGAGCGAGGCTACCCTGTAGCGTGTTCGCACCCCGCCCACTTCGTACAAAGTC
>NW_024467445.1:0-1142 GCF_001561935.1 Penicillium griseofulvum
CCAGCAGTGAGCCCAGCGTATACGAGGCGATTGATCAATCCTTCACCTTCGCCGCTACGCTAAACCTTAACGGTCAGTATGTGCGGTCGATTCAGGAAGGCCTCGCTCTAATCAAAAGCCTATCGCCTAAGGACGTTTACCCGGCTGCGCTGATAATCCAGGATCACGCCCACGGAGTCATGGGGGACGCTGTGAGATCGTTACAGGAGGTATATGACTTTGTCGAATAAGGGGAGTTCTGGAGGATGCACGAAGAAAGCCTAGAATCATTCCGAGACTCGTGGCAGGTTACACGGGATGCAGTAAAGGTTCAAGAAGGACTCGATCGGTTCAAGGCAAACGTGCGCAAGCGAGCGATTCTCTAATAGGGGGAGCCGCAGGCTAATACTCTTCTCGGGCGTATAGGTAGCTACGCAATACTACAGAAGGTCAGCAAGTCTATTAGTAAAGGACTATCCTACCCTAACCTCCAAGCTACCATCAACAACGCTATCGTATACCGGAAGTCTAGACGTGGTCGTGGCATTCGCTAGTATGCTCGAATTATGCAAATTGATCTCGATGTTGCGCTGGCATAGTGGAATTTGGCACCCCTTAACCCCCAAATACTACATACGCTAGGGCTTGGAATAGATATGGATGGATTTGTCTGTTCTATTAGCTCAGGTTGCCTAATGCAGCCGGCGATACCTGTGCCGCCAGTGCAGGCTAGGGGGGGTATAAACGCTGCAAACATACCCAGATCCCCACTAAAGAGACCCCATAACGATATACTATCACCGGTATCGTCACCGCTGTCGTCTTTATCATTAACCCCTTCTCTGCCATCTGATAGCGAGCAGCACAAGAACGACGAGGACGACGACAGCGAGGGGGATAGCAGCGACGGCGACGAGGACGACGAGGACGACGACAGCGAGGGGGATAGCAGCGACGGCGACGAGGACGACGAGGACGACGACAGCGACGAGGATAGCGGGGACGACCTCCCTCGCTCTCAAAAGCGGCTACGTCTTAATCCCACAAACCCCCTGGCCAGCTGTGGCTGTGCCCTGACACGTGCGGCGATCAGGCGTCTTCTTAGGGGGACGGAGCTCCCGACTGATACCCTCAAGAAGCAGCTGCTCCGACAGGTTGGAAAA
>NW_024467440.1:0-1134 GCF_001561935.1 Penicillium griseofulvum
CGTCGAACAGGTCAAAGTTACTTCAAAGCTTTGCACCGCCGCAATGCTTCAAGCAAGTGTTCGATGATAGCAAGTATTTGCTAGCCCTCCAATGAATCCCTTGATTCTGTGTGCCTAAACTTCGTGGCCGACAGTTGCTGAACAAGTTGATTGTTCACCGACTGAACTTCCAGCACTTCGAATAGCGAAATATGACAAGATCATCCAGGTGGGCAGAATGCATAATTGCAGCTGTCAAAGTCAGCAAAGAGTGGTATTTCCTCGTACGCAGCCCACTTTACCTCTAGAAATAACAGCCAGAAGTACAGGACAACTCCAAAGACCGCAATCAGAAGAAGCACAACAGCCAACCCGATTGTCCAAATCAAAGCACAACGTAGTTGTAATCGAGTCCGTGAATGGGCCGTTGTATACTCATTCAGCCACCATAAGAGAAAAGTCAAGCTCAGATAATCTACAAAGTGAAGAACGAGTACAGCATCTCGCAGTGGAAGATAGGCGTAAGTACCAACTAGTGTGGCTGTAACCTTGGTAAAGCTCGAGGAAAGGGAAAACAATGAAAAATAGATCATTAATTGAGATGGTGTATTGATAAGGCTTCGCAGCAGGATTCTCATTCGGAGAGACTGATCCTTGGTGGTTAACTTCGGCTTGAGAAATAATCTCGTAGGACGTACCACGAGTAAGAATGGAAACACGCTGGCTATCCCAAGTATTACCTCTCTCACAGCCTCACTTGTTCCGGCCCAGCTCAGTCCCATATAAACTACCAGTAGAACATCTTTCAGTACAGACTCTGCAAGGTCAATGGCCAGATGTGAAGAGTTTTCCTGCATTGTTCGACGAGACGATTTCAAGCGGGCGAGGCTGGAAATTAGCAGCGCGGTAGCCAGGGCTTTATGCACCTCAGGCGAAATCTGCATGACTGGCTGGCATACTCGCAACGTGCAGTTTTAAAGGGACTGAATTGCACTTATACACAGGATTATGTGCTACTGGATTAGTTAGGTGACACCGAGCCTCCTTCTGGGAGCCAATGAATGGCCCTGGGGGGCCCCCGAAGCTCCCGGGAACACATACTTGGATCCCGGGAACCTTCTGTCCACTCCCAGGCACCGAGCAGCTTCTAGCACT
>NW_024467441.1:0-1106 GCF_001561935.1 Penicillium griseofulvum
GCAATATTGGCGGCCGTTGAGGGTCTCAAACTGGTCTTCCTCGGGCCTGACGTGCCTCCTCCGGTACTACAGTCGCCTGACCTAGAACTGGTACGCATCGGCGATACTCTGGGTGGCGACACACTGGACCAGCGAGCCCTACATGATCCCATAACCCCAACTATGCGGCCTGGCGCAACAGGCCTGGCATATGTTATGTTCACGTCAGGATCGACAGGCAAACCCAAGGGTGTTATGGTGGAGCACCGGGGAATCGTCCGGCTAGTGAAGGGGAGCAATGTTGTGCGCATGCTCCCACAAGCACCCTCCGTGGCCCATTTGTCAAACACCTCATTCGATGCGTCGGTGTGGGAGATATATGCGGCACTGCTAAATGGCGGGACTGTGGTCTGTATTGACTACGCAACGATTTTGGACAGTCAACGGGTCGCTTCTATCCTCGGTCTGGAGAAGGTCCGCGTGGCCATGCTTTCACCCGCACTGCTGAAGCAATACCTGGGTGATATACCTAATTCCATCAGCTCACTCGATGTCCTCTTTGTTGGTGGGGATCGGCTTGACGTCCGGGATGCAATAGAAGCGCAAAGGCTGCTTCCAGGTTGCGTTTACAATGCCTACGGCCCAACAGAAAACACTGTTATTAGCACCATTTACAACATCACTGAACGTCAAGAATTCATGAATGGAGTGCCGATCGGACATGCTGTCAGCAACTCTGGAGCTTACATCATGGATCAGCGGCAACAACTCGTCCCGCCCGGGGTGATGGGAGAGTTGGTCGTCACAGGAGACGGTCTCGCTCGAGGATACACCGACCCGGCATTGGACAAGGATCGCTTTATAGATGTCACCATCGACGGCCAGGAAGTGAGGGCGTATCGCACAGGGGATCGCGCACGCTGCCGGCCGAAGGATCGTCAGATAGAGTTCTTCGGGCGCATGGACCGGCAGATCAAAATCCGCGGCCACCGGATTGAGTTGGCGGAGGTGGAGCATGCAATCCTCGGCCAGGAGTCGGTCCACGACGCGGCCGTGGTGGCCATAAAACAAGACGATGAGGAGCTAGAGATGGTCGCTTTTGTGGAGGCTCCAATAGATGGCCCAAC
>NW_024467418.1:0-15677 GCF_001561935.1 Penicillium griseofulvum
ATTAAAGCTCTACTTTATATAAGGTCTTATAGCCTATAAGTCCTTCCGACTATATATTAAATTAACTTATAAAAGGCTTCCGCCTTATAATATAAGGTACTATTTTACTCGCTAAAGAAAATAAGGAATTACGTGCCGAAAATAAGAAGTAGAAGCAAAAGCGTACTCAATCCTAAAGGTAGATACCCACCGAAGAAGATCTCTTAGTTTAAGAAGCTTCTTAATTAATTACTAGGGGGGTAGAAGCAGTAGAAGTACCTATACCCCTACTATAAATAAGCGACTCGCCGGGTTTACACCTACGTATACGGGCCCTACCAAGGTATAGTAGGTACGGAAAAATAGGCCATAAAATCAATAGGTACCCCTATAGATAGATGATTTTACTATATTTAATTTAATAGCGTTTTGGTTAAGATAAATAGAATTGAATTTAGTAGGCTGGGTAGGGTGGCCGACTAGCTTCCATAGCCGACTCGCTTACCGAATACGTTATATTTATAGATTAGAAATTAATCTTATTTCTTAAAAGATAGTTAAGATCAAAGATAAAGAAGCTAAGATATACTAAATATCTTATTTAAGGATTTAATAGAAATCTTAGTAAGTTAATTATATATATTACCTTCCTTATAATATATATAAATAGCTAAGTATAGTAGTAAATTCCTATACTAATTATAGATCTTAGGGATTATAATATAACTATTAGTAGAAAGTAGTTTATAGAATATAATATTCTACTAGATTATTATTAATATTAAATAATCTAGCCAGAGGAAAGGATACTCTTTAATAAAGTATCTAGTAAGATTACTATATTAACCTTAATAACTATCCTTTAGAGACTAAAGCTAAATCTAAAGTACTAAGCTAATATAGACTAGAGGGACTACTTACTTAAATAAAAGGAAATTTAAAATAAAGGATAACTATAGGTATATATAGAAGTACTAATATAGATATTAGTAAGTATAGGAGTAAAGGAAGATAACCTAGAATATAAAGGAAGAAATACTAAATATCTTAGTTTCCTATAGGAAAAAGAGAGATATAAGTCTACTACCCCTTTTAATTAATATTAATATTATTAGTAAGGTTAGATTTAATAGATTAAAGATAAATATAGAAAAGGACCTAGAATATAGAATAGAAATTTTTATAATATTACTCTATAAAATTAACTAGATTATTAATATTAAATTATCTTTTAAAGAAGATCTTAAGTTTAATAAGATTAAGAGAATACTACTAAAGGAATACTATAACCTAACTAAGGTTTTTTTAAAAAGGAAATTAAATAAGTTACTTTTATACTAACCTAAGGTTAATTTTAATATTATTTTTAAAGTAGAGGCTTTACTAAAGTATTATCCTCTTTATAAACTCTCTTTAAATAAAGTAAAGGCTATAAAGTAGTATATTATTAAGAACCTAAATAAAGGATTTATTATACTAAGCTTAATATCCTATATATTACTAATTCTTATAGTAAGAAAATCTAATAGTAGCTTTTATTTCTATATTAATTTTTAGAAATTAAATATTATTACAAGAAAGGATTACTACTTATTACTTTTAATTAATAAGGTCTTATAATATACTAGTAAGGCTAAATTCTTTATAAAGCTAGATATTTAGTAAGGTTTCTACTAGATTTACTTAATATTTAAGGTAAAGGATCTTACTACTATGATCCCAGAAGTCTTTCTGTGACATAATCTGCACTAATAGTGCCTATATAGACACGCACGGACCTAAGTAGGTCCGTATTTATATATATAGTGCACTCTGGCCCCTATATTCTATAGTATTTAGCTACTAATATACCTAGTCTATATAAACTATACGATTATTCTCTAAATTATATCTAATAGTATATTAGTATAGGCTATCTTCTATAATTAGCCTAGGGAGGTACGAGAATAGTACTATAAGAGACCCGAAAAGGGTAATAGTAATATAAAACCCCTCTTATCCTATCCTAACTTTAATCTAGCGGACCTAAATTACTCTAAATAGATTAGAAGTCTATAAGATAGTAATCGTTTTTCTCTATTCCTTCTTAGAAAGAGGGGGTATACTAAAAACCTTAAGAAATCGGCCCCCTAGAATCTAACTTCTATCTTATAGATACTAGAAAAGAAATAGAAGAAAAAAGGAGTTAATAGGTACTTTTAGTAAGATATAGGAAAAGGAAAAAGCTCTAAATATAAGGAAAAAGAAACGAAAATCTTTTAAAAAGTAGGGTAAATTAACTTATATAGATTAGATTTAACCTATCTTATACTAATATTAAGTAAGATATAGCTAGATCTATATCTAAGTATTATTATAAAAGTAACCTCCTAAACTAATAAAAGGAATATATTTAATAAGATTAAATTATATCTTCTTAAATAAAGAATACTTTAAAAGAATATTTAAATAGCTATAATAAGTCTCTATAGAGGACTAAGTCTAAGCTACTCTCTTAAATAAGGTAATTAAAGCTTTTAGTCTTCTAAAGGCTAATAAATAGAATATATACTTATAAATATATAATATAATAGACTATTAATAAGTCTATACCCTTATCTATTTAATAATAAGCTAAGTATAAGCCCTCTATATAAATTAGGAAGTACTTATATAAATTAATAAAGGCCTTACTAATATCTTAACTATTATAGGAAATAGTTAACTAGCTTTATAAGTACCTTTAATAATAATAGTAATAAAGGTAAATTACCTTAACTAATTAGATAAGGAGATATATAAAAAGTTTTTAAATAATTTATACCTAATAACTAACTATAAAAGGGTAATCTTTAATAATATAGCTTATAAATAGATATAGGACTATAATTATTACTTAATAGGATTAGTAAAGTTAATAAGGATAGAAGCCTTTAATAAAGTAAAGATCCTCTAAGCTAAAAGAAAGCTTATTAAAAGTACTAGTAAATAACTAAATATATATAGAAGAAAGTATAAGTAGAAAGGACTCGCCCCCTTTATATTATAGGAAGAGTTTAAAGAGTAGATTAAGTAGTAATTTATAGAATACTTTATAACTAAAAAGCTCTATAAGTAATATAAAAACCTAAAATAAGGGGATACTTTAATCTAAGAATACTCTAGAAGTCTTATATAAATTATCGCGGACCTTAATTAGACTATTCTAAATACTATACTTATCTAATACTTTATTACTAGTACTAAACTAGCTTATTAAGCTAAATAAGCTAAGGAATTATATAAGCCTATAACCTTTAAAATTTTTATCCTATACTTTATATAATATAAAGAAGGCTATATAGTAGTATATAAATATAAAAACGTAGCCTTACGCGATCTAGAAGTAATAGATCTCTATACTATTAAGACTAAATCTATATAGCCTACCTAAGGATCCTAAGAGACTTAAGAGTACTAGACTGCGACATCGCCCGTCCATAGGCACCTAGGAGGTACCCATCGCCTGTCTACAGTGGGCGGTGGGCTATTTGGATTTTCGAGTGCCCGTCTATAACACCCACGGCCCGTGGGCGTACCTATCGCGGGTATGCCTACTACGCCTACTATTGTATAAATTCTCCTAAAATAGACGTATAACTCGCTAACTTTGTATAATAAATAACTGTTATTTATACCTATTTTACTAACTCTATATAAAATCGTAGCTTTAATATATAATATCTATAAATTTTATTAAAATATCTAAGTAAATAAAAAACTATAATATATATAATACGATTTAGAATATATTCCTTATCGAAATATACTATATTATATAGTATTTTTATTAACTTACTAAATTATACTATAATAGTTTAAAGATATATATTTAAGTTAGTAGTATATACTTACTATTTTCTATAAGTAAAATACTACTTCTATCTTCTACTCTATCGCTTATCTAGGTCTAATTCTTTCTAGTAGATTAAAAGAGTATTAGTATAATTATTATTCTATAAGCTTATATTACTAAATTCTATCTATTTTAGTACTAAAAGACTTATATTATTATTCTAAGAGTTTTAAATCCTTTAATTATAACTTAAGATAGGCGTTTAGGTATAGTCCTATAGGTATACCTATAAATACGCCTATAGATAAAGACCCTTATAGCTAATTAGCTTATAAAGGATAGTAGGTCTATACTTAATTTATAATATATTAGATCTATATAAAGCCCCCCTTTTACTAGTAATACCTATTTTATACAGTTATAAGTTACCTATTATAAGTTAAGACTATATACTCTCTTTTAGTTATTTATACTATCTTTTATATTATATTAACTATATCTTAACCTAGTACCTATACTATAGGGCCTTCTTTACTTCCTCTAAGCTCTTAATTAGACCTTTCCTACGTTACTAATATCTTTAATTCTACCCTTAATCTAAATATTAATCCTAGTCTCTTTAATAGCTAATAGACCTCTATATTATTAATAGAGTCTAAGTTTACTTAACCAGCCCTTCTTAATTACTTACTTAAACGCGTTAGCCTTAATTAGAGAAAGTAGTTTATCCTCTATAATATAATAAATAACGTGTTACCAGCCAGTTCTTTCAACGAAAAGAGTGCATTTCAACTAAAATACTGAGTATAGGGAGGGAAAGGAAAGGAGGAAGAAAGAATCGAGTCCCTAAAGCCTTTTGTGGGGCCTTAGCAAATAGTAACAATAAACCATACAAACTTCACACTACTTCTATCCTAATCTAGAATCCTAACCAAAGTCAGGATTTAGTAGTAGAATCCTTCTAACCGCGGTTAAAGATTCTTTTGTAATTAGTTTTAACCAAGGTCAGAAACCCCTGCTAGGTAGAAGCTAGTTCGGCTTAGATTGTGACATAACGTATCTAAAGTAAAGTTCATTAAATAGTAGTATATAATAGTATATAGTAGTAATACTAAGATATAAAGGCTATAATAGGATATAAAATATATATTAGATATTTAAGAGAACTTCGACTAGGTAGTATATTATATTATAGGCGAATCTTTAGTTATATATCGGATATATAGGACTATATTACCTTATCTAAAAGCGAAGTAAAGCGGTACTAATATACTAAAGTAGTATATAGCCTTAGGTAAATACTAAAAGGGTAGTAAAAGTAAGTCTATATAATAGTTAATTAAAGAGACTATATAGTATATATTAGTAAGTCTTTTATAATTATACCCTTTAAGATAACTAATAAGTTATATATTAGGTACTAGTATTATCTTATATATTAAAATTCTTAAATAATAAATAGGAAAGAGAGTAGATTAAATATCTTACTAGTTTAAATCTACCTTTCTAGATACTTAAGAAGAAGTAGTTTACTTCTTTAATTTAAATAGTATAAAAGGCTCTAGCTAAACCTACTCTACTCTATCCTTATACTACTTAACGTTAGCTAAAGAAATTAGTCGATAATAAGTAGTATATAATTCTTACTACCTTACTATAAGATACGAAGCTCTTAATCGCCTTTAATTATTAGATATCGCCTTTCTAGTAAGTATTTATAGTAATTATAGGATACTTTATTAACCGAGATTAGAATTACTATAAGCTCCTACTTAGGTTTAAACTACTTAATAAAGCGTATTCTAGTATAAATCTAAATAAAGTACTTATAGATATATTTAAGAAGCTTAATATTATTAATTATATATTAGCGATTATATTAGATAATATATCTAATAATATAACTCTAGTATAGGTAGTTTAAGACTCTATTAACTCCTTTAAACTATTAAATAGCCTAGTAGTTATTCGAATCCCTTATCTTATATATATTATCTAACTAAGCTTTCGCGAGCTACTAAGATTAGTAAAAGCTAACCCTTAGAATAATATAATAGATTAGAATATTTCTAATATCTAAGCCTATACCTAAGCTTAATTAGTCCGTACTTTCTAGAGTAAATAAATTATTATATAAACCGTTATTAAAGTAAGTGTATTACTTTATTTATTATATAATATACCTAATAAAGATATAGATTTAAAGGCTTATTATATTTATTAATATAAGCCCCTAATATTATAATAATTTCTTCTGTCTCTAGTCTAATAGAGTAAAACTTACGCTTATCTAAGATATTTATATATATTAGAATTTAACCTTCTTAATACTTTATTATATAAAATACCTTAGTAAGGCTTATAATAAATACTATAATAATATTAGGACTTAGAAATATAAACTTAGTAAGGTAGAATAGTAGTGGGTTAACTACCTTTTATATATTATAGAGCTATTCTACTATTTTACTATAGTACTTTTAAAGACTAAAGAGATAATAATATATTATATTTTTAGTATTTATAATACCCTCTTTAAGTACTTTAAGGAATCTATTATATAACTTACCTTAAAAACTATACCTTAGAAGAAAGTAATACTATAAGCCTTTAATATTAGGATAGTAAAGCTTATATCTTACTATATAAAGATAAAAGAGATCTATAGTAGTCTCTATATAATTAGAATAATTCTTATACCCTAGTATAAGCTTTACTTCTTCTTAAGTAAGGTATAGGGTATATTAGAGAATAATAGAAACTAGAGTAATTAGTATAAGGAAACGCTTCGCTAGTTTATAGCTCCTTATACTTAAAGATATACCTAGATATAGTTTATATAAGGAGAGTAAACTCTAAAGTATTACTTAGCTAGTATAAGTGACTTAGATACTCTCTTTAATATTCGGCCTTATATTTACTCTAATCTATTAATATTAGAGTATAAACTTACTAGATATCTTAAAAAGTGTATATTATATTTACTATTATTACGATTAGGAATACTAATACCTATTATAGTAAGGAGAAAGGTCGATCCTTTAGAATTCTAGAAGGAATATAAGAATAAATTCCCGATTCTTTTAAGTATTATTTATAATATTCTCTCTATTCCTATAATAAGCGCTAGAGTTAAACGTCTGTTTAATTTAGTATAGGATATCTACTACTATTAATATAGGTAGTTAAGTATAAAGATAGTCTAGGATATTATAATATTTTAGTATAAAACCTAGTTCGATATTAAAGTAGAAGAACTACTTAATAAGGATATATCCTTAGATTCTATCTAAGAAGTAGATAAGTAGAGAGAGGCTAAGCTTACTACTAATATACTTAAACTAATTAGCGATAGTAAGGATTCTAAGGATAATAATCCTATTAGACTAATTAAGTACGAGTTTATAATAGAGAGTTAGGTTCCTTATCCTTCTATTATACTAAGTATATAGAAGTAGTAGAGAAGTAAGCTTATTAATAGCGAAGATAGGAGCAGTCCTTATCTCTTTCTTTATAGAGATAAGGTTAGTACTTAAAGGCGCCTTAGTTTAAGAGAAGTAAGGAAGTATAGTAAGCTTAGTAATAATTAATTTATATTATATTAGTATAAATATATAATAACTATAAGTCTTAAGGTTATTTTATAAAGGCTTCTAAAGCTTAATTTTCTAACCTTAGTTAAAAAACTAATAGTTATATTAAATTATTATATAAAGGCTTCTATTACTATTTTCTGACCTTAGTTAGAAAATTAACTATTGAGTTAAATTATTATATAGAGGCTTCTAAACCTACTATATACTAATGCTACTACTATATATATATAATTAAATTACTTAAAAATACAGAGAAAAAATATATAAATAATGTAAGTCACGAGGTCAAGAAATTTTGCTTACTAAAAAGGCCTATAGGCGCCCATGACGCCTACGGCCCGTGGGCCCTAAGGGTAGGGCCTGTCCATGGGCCTATCTATAGGGCCCATTTCCCGCTTACATAAGGCCCATGGGCTATGCCTACCCGCCCGTCCATGGGCGATGTCGCAGTCTAAAGAGTACTATAACTATAGTAAGAAAGTATACCTAGCTTATATATATTAGAAGCTTAAGATTAAAGAGATTAAATAAAAGTAAAAAGCTATATTTAAATAATCTAAGGTATTATTAAAAAAACTAATATAGCTATATAATATAGAAGCCCTTATTAGCTACCTTTAATAGGCTTCTAAGTAACTACTTATTAATATAGAAGATCTCCTTAACCTATATTACCTAATAAACGAACCTATAACGTATTTCACTACCGAGCTGCGCAAACCACCGAGCTGCGCAGCCCAGAACAAATAGTCAAAGCGATAAATTAAGACATGATATTTCAGCAACCAACGCTTTTATTTGATTTCATTACTCGCTGATAGCAATTGATAAGCATTTCAAATATCTTATATCAGTTTTAAATAAACCGAGAGCTTGCATTGTTATAGTATCGAAAAATACATTACTAAACTCTTGAAATATATATATCTCAGTCACTAGTTTGTTAAAGTCCCCTAAATTCTAATAAGTGGCTAGATATCACATAAAAAGCATTTAGCTATAAGGAAAAACTGATATAGACAACCGTTGTTAAAATATTATATTATAATTTATCGCTTCCACTATATGTTCTGGGCTGCGCAGCTCGGGGGTGTGCGTAGCTCAGTAGTGAAATACGTTATATACTTAGCTAGAGTCCCTTTTATAACGACTAAGATATAAGGAAAATTTCGAAAATCTATATAGGTAGAAAATAATTTATCTAAATTAAAAGTATCTTAGTAATTAGCCCCTATAAATATCCGCTTTATTAAATATTATAGGTAATAATATAAAATTCTATTAAAGAAGGATTTATTCTAATAAGATTAACCTTATAAAGATCTATATCCTACTTAATAATAAAGTAAGCGATACCTTTATCTCTCCCTATATTATAGAGAAGCTAGGTAGAAAGATCTAGATTTATAAACTAAAGATACCTCTCTTAATTACTATTATTAATAGTAAAAAGATAGGAATAATAGGTTTTATATACCTCCTAGTTAAAATTAGGGAATAGACTAAGTAAATTAAAACCTAGGTCCTCTTTATAGAGTATAATATAATCTTTAGCTATAATTTCTTATATAAAGAAAACCTTAGGATTAACTAGCGTACTTTAGTAATAACCTTTATAGCCTACTACTACCGCTCCTATATTATATATCCTATAAATAACTCTTAGTTAATTATAAAGGGAGATATATATACTAACCTAATCTCTATAAGATATATATAGAGGCTTATAAAGAAAGTAAACTAAAAGGTATTCCTTTTTATAATCTATTTAATAATAAGTATAGTTAGAAAAGATATACTAGGGATATTAGAATTTATTAATACTTAAATTAAGAAAATTATAGAAAAATATAAGGATCTATTCTAAGTAAAGCTCCTTATAGAGCTCCTGTTAGAATATAATATAGTATATAATATTAATACTAGTACTAATAAACCTATTAAAATTAATATATATACTTTATTAGCTAAAAAGCTTAATAAATAAGCTAAGTAGCTAGAAGAATTAATCTAAAAGGGACTAATCTACTATTCTAATAATATTTAAGGATTCTTAATAATATTTATATATAAACTATATAGGAAATAGTATATATATATTGATTATTAGACCCTTAATTAGATAAGCGAAAAGAATAGGTAACGTATTCGGTAAGCGAGTCGGCTATATAAGCTAGTCGGCCACCCCACCTAGCCTACTAAATTCAATTCTATTTATCTCAACCAAAACGCCATTAAATTAAATATAGTAAAATCATCTATCTACAGGGGCACCTATTGATTTTATAGCCTATTTTTCCGTACCTACTATACCTTAGTAGGGCCCGTATACGTAGGTGTAAACCTAGCGAGTCGCTTATTTGCGGCAGGGGTATAGGTACTTCTACTGCTTTTACCCCCCTAGTAATTAATTAAGAAGCTTCTTAAACTAAGAGACCTTCTTCGGCAGGTATCTACCTTCGGGATCGAGTACACTTTTGCTTTTACTTCTCATTTTCGGCGCGTAATTCCTTATTTTCTTTAGCGAGTAAAATAGTACCTTATATCGTAAGGCGGAAGCCTTTTATAAGTTAATTTAATATATAGTCGGAAGGACTTAGTAGGCTATAAGACCTTATATAAAGTAGAGCTTTAATTAACGAAGCCTACTAACGTAGATCTTTCTTAGTAGCTAGTATTTTTAGTATAAAATTCTAGCTTAAATTACTACCTTAACTCGGGGGGGGGGGGGGGGGTATGTTTTTTTGATGTTTTTTTAATTTTAATAATAATGAAGGTGCGTAAGGTGTAGAGGGTGGGTTTGTGGAAAGAAAGTTCTTATGGTTTAAAGCTAAATATTAAGCTTTAAGATTACTTAGTTAGGTATAAATAGTACTAAACTAGCTACTCCGAAGCTATTTTTAATAGTCTCTGATTTAAAAGCTTTAATTTATATAAAGGGGTACGCTTCGAGGAAGTTAAGTTTATTAATATAATTTATCCTAGCCTATATTTTTAATTTAACTAGTTAACTATATATACGTTTTAATACTATAAAATAGCTAATATTAAGAGGCTGTAAAAGGTAAGAGGAGTGCAGAGGTATATAGATAGGTATAATCTAATTTTTTTTATAAAGTTTATCGAACTTTAGGGTTAAATAGCTTCTGTAACTATCGAGTATTAAAAGCCGATATCTCCCCTTTATATATAATAAGGTCGTAAGAATAAAGAGCTTTTTAAGCTAATAAAGTCTAATTTTATTAGAAGTCTAACTATTAGGACTAATTTTAAATCGCTAATTACCTAGAAGCTAGTTAAACTAGGATTTAATAAAGACCTTACCTTTAAAAATTATATATAGAGGGAGGGCCTAACTAGTAGTATTTATATAGTTTATATATTTAATAGCTATTACCTATTCCCGATTTCTAGGTTATAAAAGTACTTGCCGACTATAGTATTTACTTCTTAAAACTACCCTTATAGTAGTAGTTAAGCCTATAACGAAACTAGTCTTATTAAAGTTATAGATATTATTTAAGTTAATCCTAAATTATAGGATAGTTTTTTTAATAAGATTAAACTACTCCCCTATAATTTTAGGATCTTTATATTTTATACGCTTATAATTATATTATTTCGAGAATTAAGAGGAGAGGAGAGGGCGCTATTTTATAAAGTTATATATCTATTTTTCGCTAACCGAAAGAACTAGGGTAGTTCCGCGCTTTTTAAGGAGAAGATTCGCTATTTCTTATACTAAAGTATACTAGGGTATAGCTCTATAAGAATCTATAGAGAGAATCTATTTTTTAAGAGATTCTTCTTTAATTTTAGTAAGCTTATAAGAATTAGTGTAAGAAATTATACGATTTTAGAGGCCCTGTAGTCGATCTTAAAGGGTTAAACGCGGTATATTAAATCGATACGCCACTTTACGAATTAAAGAGATTTCTTTATTTTTAAAAGCCTAAATAGTTAATAAAATCCTACCCTTTTGCTCTGCTAAATTGCTAGAGAATCGGGAGCGAATTAGTGGTATAGTAGGTAGTTAAATTGACTAAGTACTAATTGATGGACGCGTTTTGGGTGGGGTGGCCGACTGGCTTACATAGCTGACTCGCTTACTAAATACGTTATTTATTACTATATATTTAAGAGCTTTTAGATATTATTAGTAATACTTAAGTCCTTTCTAAAATCGATCTTATAGCTAAATATTAGTAGATTTAAATAAGGGAGGGCTTAATTAAAAAGACTATATTTAATATAATCTAAGGTAAATATAAATAGTTAGTAATACTATTTAGCCTCTATAATATACCTATAACTTTCTAATTAATTATAAATAGTATATTATAGCTATTATTAGATTATAATATAATAGTCTACTTAGATAATATTTTAATCTTTTTAGACTTAATTAAAGATTATAGGAAATACTTTAAATAGGTACTATCCTTCCTAGTAGAATAAAAGTTTTATACTTTACCTATAAAATATATATTTACTATAGAAGAGCTTAAATTCTATAGCTATATTATTAGGAATAGGAGTATTTAACCCCTTCCTATTAAAATTAAGGCTATAAATACCTAGCTAAGGCTTAAGATAGTTTATAATGTATTCGGTAAGCGAGCTAGCCATATAAGCCAGCTAGCCACCCTACTAGAAACGCGTCTATTAATTAGCACTTAGTTAATTCAACCACCTACCATACCACTAATTCGCTCTTAAAGCTCTCAGAACTCAATAGAGAAAGAGGGTAGAATCTTATTAGCTATATAGGCTTTTCAAAAAAAAGAAATCTTATCAATTCATAAAGTGGCCCGCTGATTTAACGTGCCCTATTCTACCCTTACTACGCGCCTTAATAGCGTAAGAAATCGCGCGAATTCTTGCGCTAATTCCTAGAAATTAACTAAAACTGAAGAGGAATCTCTTTAGAAATAGATTCTATCTATAGATTCTTATAAATCTACTCCCTAGCTTTCTACTATATAAGAAATAGCGAATCTTTTACTCGAATAATATAGAACTACTCTAGTTATTTTAGTTAGCGAAAAATAGGTATATAACTTTATAAAATAATATCCTCTCCTCTCCTCCCGATTCTTAAGATAATATAATTACGAATGTATAAAATACGAAGACCTAAAAATTATTTAAGAGTAGTTTAATCTTATTAAAAAAACGGTCTTTAAATTTAGAATTAACCTTAATAATATTTATAACTTTAACGAGACTAGTTTTACAATAGGATTAACAGCTACTATAAAGGTTATTATAAAGAGTAAATACTATAGTCGGCGCTTACTTTTATAACCTAGAAATTATAAATAGGTAACTACTATTAAATATATAAATACTTTAGGTTAGGCCCTCCCTCTATATATTATTTTTAAAGGTAAAGTCTTTTTAGAATCCTAGTTCGATAGCTTTCCTAAGGACTAGCGATTCGAGGTTAGTCCTAATAGTTAGACTTCTAATAAAATTAGACTTCACTAGCTTAAAAAGCTCTTTATTCTAGCGACTTCTATATATATAAAAGGAAGATATTAGCTTCTAGTACTTAATAGTTATAGAAGCTATTTAACCCTAAAATTCGATAAAATCTATAACTAAAATTAGATTATACTAATCTATATACCTCTATACTCCTCTTACCTTTTATAGCCTCTTAATATCGGCTACTTTATAGTATTAATATATATATATAGCCGGCTAGTTAAAATAAAAATAAAGAATAGAGTTAACTATATCGATAAACTTAACTTCTTTAAAGTATACCCCCTTATATATATTAAAGCTTTTAAATCAGAGACTATTAAAAATAGCTTTAAAGTAGCTAGTTTAGTACTATTTATACCTAACTAGGTAATTTCTAAGCTAAATATTTAGCTTCGAACCCTAACCCCCCCTTTAAGTAAGGGGAGTGAATTAAGCTAGAATTTTATACTAAAAATACTAGCTATAGAGAAAGAATTACGTTAATAGGCTTCGTTAATTAAAGCTTTACTTTATATAAGATCGCGTAGCCTACTAAGTCCTTTAGATTATATATTAAACTAGCTTATAAAGGGCTTCTGTCTTATAATATAAGGTACTATCTTACTTACTAAAGAAAACAAGGAATTATGCGCTAAAAATAAGAAGAAGAAGTAAAAGCGGACTAGATCTTTAAAGTAGATAGATCACGAAGGAGGTCTTTTAGTTTAAGAGGTTCGTAAGTTACGTTTAGAACTATTTAAGGCCCAAGTAGCGCGTATTAATGCCTATTATAAGCAGGTTTCAGCGGGTTTACAGCCAGCTCCACAGGCCGGGAGAGCGTGTAGAATATACAGATTACCAGGGCATAGAAGAGAGACCTGCCTAGATAGATAAATCATCTTAGTTAAATCAATTTAATAGCGTTTTAGTTAAGATAAATGGAATTGAATTTAGTGGGTTACGTAGGGTGGCCAGCTGGCTTATATGGCCAGCTCGCTTACCGAATACGTTAAATAGATAGTTATAACTATATAGAAATATTTATAAGTATTTAGCGCTACTACTACTAAACTAGTAATAAATATAAGAAAGACCCTATTAGAAATCTACACTAAGTAAGAAAGTAATTTAGTAAGTTAAAAATAGCCTATTACCTTTTATATATTATAAGTAGATACTTATAGTAGGGGCCTTATAACTAATTAACTACCCTAGAGTAGTATATACTTATATAGTATTAGTAATCTTTTATAGATAGGTAGATTACTAATCTAAATTAGTCTACTATAAGTTAATAGTCTTTTAGACTCTATCGCTAGTATTATTAAAGAGATAACTTAGTATTAGAAAGCTATTAATATCAACTCTTTAGCCTATAGTTAATAAAGATTAGCTCTATATAGACTTAATTAAATAAGGATAACTTACCTCTATCTACTTATATAGCTATATAAGCTATAGTATTAGTACTAGAAGTTAAAGTATAGCTCTATAAGTTAATACCTCTATATATTAGTAATATAAGAGGCGCGAGAGGACCTATAGTACTACCTACCTCTATAATACTACTACTAGTACCTCTATTACTACTATTATTACTATTATCGCTATTACTACCCTTAACTATACCTATAAGGACCCCTAATGAGTTAGTAATAGATTTAATAAGCTCTATAATATCTATAAGGGTATAAAAATTAGACCTATATATACCCTACTTAAATAATTCTTTAATTAAACGCTAATAATATACCTTACTATTAGTATATATCTCTAAAGTATAAATTAATTTATACTCTATAAATAATAGTAAGGGAACTAAATTAATAAAATAGCTCTTAAGAGTAGGGGAGACTTATAGATTCTTTATAGAAGATTAACTTATATATAAAAAGGAGTTAGTAATTTAGATCTATATAAACTCTAGATTACCTATAGACTTAAAATCTACTTATAAACTAGAGAAAGGGATATATATAGGTTAAAACTATTATAGGCTAATAATAATAGGTTTAAAAACGATAAAATAGGTAAAGATAAGGAAGAAGAGAAAGAAAGAAGAGAAGTAAATAGATTCTTAAGGTAAAGAAAACCCCTATAGTAGTTAAGCGCTTATCTTATTTATAAGTAAAGCCTTAATAAGACCTTTATAAACTAGAATCGCTATTTTTATACCTTAAAATAGGCTTCTTTATTCTAATTACCTTACTAATTCTCTTATACTTCTCTGACTCCTTTATTACTACCTCACTACCCTATTTTAGACCTATCTATATAACCTAAGGGGTATACTAAGATAAAAGAACCTTTTAAGGTTCTTTAGGGTTATTTTTACTTATAATTTTTATAGATTTCCTTTATTTATATATAGCTATAGCTATATAGGCCTTAGTATAGTCTATATAACTCGAGACGCTTCTTATAGATCTCTTTCTTTAATCCGAACCTTAGTTTATATAGAATTTCGAGGAAAATAGGGGTCGTTTCCTATTTAGTAGGGGAGGATATAATCCTAGAAGTCTTTCTATAATATAATCTATACTAATAGTACCTATATAGACCCGCACGGACCTAAGTAAGTCCGTACTTACATATATACGGTACTCTAGCCCCCGTATTCTATAGTATTTAGCTACTAGCATACCTAGTCTACACAAACCATACGATCATTCTCTAAATCACACTACTTTCTATATAAGATATAGATCTTTTAAATATAAGGTTATACCTTTCGGCTTTATAAATAGACCTACTACTTTCTAGTAATTTATGAATAGTATTTTAAAAGAATATATAGATAATCATATTATAGCCTT
>NW_024467425.1:0-1103 GCF_001561935.1 Penicillium griseofulvum
GACGGCGAGAACGTTTTATAACTTCCGATAATTAAATGGTGGGTTTGAGAGCTTTGCGACCATGCCCTCTATTTAACTATTTTCCGAAGATGTCGCATCGCTGACGTTTTATAGACCCGGTATCATTCGACATGACATCACCTACTTTGGATGTCAAGGCACTGGCTCCCGGGATCGCGCCACTTGCTCCTAGGGCCAGTCAGGGACAGAATGAAGCATATACGATTATTGGAGGATGAATGCTATGTTAGACCCACATAGTGTAGGTGGTTCCCCCTGAACGCGAGGAGGCTACTGTACATTTCTTTTGCTTTTCCGTGCTACGTCTTGAATCTGGAGTCAACTATAGTAGTTCTTAATTTTGATTGCTTATCTCCAAACGGTATCTACCTCTATGTATACATGAGACACTCACAGCGCTGTAATTGGTTCTAAAGGGTTGTATCAGGGCTTGAGCCATCAGGGATCCGTAGCTCTGAGATCTGTGGCTAAGCGGGCCGTGGAATTGTAGGGGACGCCAGCTGGCAACCTGATGGCCTGCAAGCCTTGAGACCGCGGCCTTGAAACCTACTTGTCTCTGGCTCCACGTCTACTGCTGTTGGGTCGGCGTCATCGAGCCCTAGGTACTTCCGCTATATCAACGTAAGATTATAGTTCTATTTACAGTACTCGTTTATTATCATGAACAACTGACCCACAAACAACACACCTGTTGCGACAAAGCTCCGCAAGAGTTCAGGACGAGCTGATAGGGATAGAAACCGTTGACTGTGGATCCCAATCCGGGTACACGCGGTAAAATACCAGGCTTTGGGGTTTTTGATGACACCAACGGTCTTTCACGGCTACCTTGGTGTCGCGAGGGCTAGCAGCCTCAATGTAAGGAATTCCGTGTCTTGCCTTCCAACAGTGATCCTTCGACATTGGATCCTTGATGTTCCACTCGATACCAAATTTCATTCCCGCAAATTCAAGCCCAATTAGATGTGTTGTGTGTAGATACCGATGTGTGGTCGTGCTAAAAAGATCGAAAACTTTGACATCTAGGTACTCTCCAGGTACTTTGCTTGGTTCGGGATCTGTATAACTGATCTGCCTGATAA
>NW_024467424.1:0-1094 GCF_001561935.1 Penicillium griseofulvum
CCAGCAGTGAGCCCAGCGTATACGAGGCGATTGATCAATCCTTCACCTTCGCCGCTACGCTAAACCTTAACGGTCAGTATGTGCGGTCGATTCAGGAAGGCCTCGCTCTAATCAAAAGCCTATCGCCCAAGGACGTTTACCCGGCTGCGCTGATAATCCAGGATCACGCCCACGGAGTCATGGGGGACGCTGTGAGATCGTTACAGGAGGTACATGACTTTGTCGAACAAGGGGAGTTCTGGAGGATGCACGAAGAAAGCCTAGAATCATTCCGAGACTCGTGGCAGGTCACACGGGATGCAGTAAAGGTTCAAGAAGGACTCGATCGGTTCAAGGCAAACGTGCGCAAGCGAGCGATTCTCCAGTGGGGGGAGCCGCAGGCCAATGCTCTTCTCGGGCGTATAGGTAGCTACGCAATGCTACGGAAGGTCAGCAAGTCTATTAGTGAAGGACTATCCTACCCTGACCTCCAAGCTGCCATCAACAACGCTATCGTACACCGGAAGTCTAGACGTGGTCGTGGCATTCGCCAGTATGCTCGAATCATGCAAATTGATCTCGATGTTGCGCTGGCACAGCGGAATTTGGCACCCCTTAACCCCCAAACACTACATACGCTAGGGCTTGGAATAGACATGGATGGATTTGTCTGTTCTATTAGCTCAGGTTGCCTAATGCAGCCGGCGATACCTGTGCCGCCAGTGCAGGCTAGGGGGGGTATAAACGCCGCAAACATACCCAGATCCCCACTGAAGAGACCCCGTGACGATATACCATCACCGGTATCGTCACCGCTGTCGTCTTTATCATCAACCCCTTCTCTGCCATCTGATAGCGAGCAGCACAAGAACGACGAGGACGACGACAGCGAGGGGGATAGCAGCGACGGCGACGAGGACGACGAGGACGACGACAGCGACGAGGATAGCGGGGACGACCTCCCTCGCTCTCAAAAGCGGCTACGTCCTAATCCCACAAACCCCCTGGCCAGCTGTGGCTGTGCCCTGACACGTGCGGCGATCAGGCGTCTTCTTAGGGGGACGGAGCTCCCGACTGATACCCTCAAGAAGCAGCTGCTCCGACAGGTTGGAAAA
>NW_024467423.1:0-1092 GCF_001561935.1 Penicillium griseofulvum
CGTCGAACAGGTCAAAGTTACTTCAAAGCTTTGCACCGCCGCAATGCTTCAAGCAAGTGTTCGATGATAGCAAGTATTTGCTAGCCCTCCAATGAATCCCTTGATTCTGTGTGCCTAAACTTCGTGGTCTACAGTTGCTGAACAAATTGATTGTTCACCGACTGAACTTCCAGCAATTTGAATAGCGAATTATGACAAGATCATCCAGGTGGGCAGAATGCATAATTGCAGCTGTCAAAGTCAGTAAAGTGTGGTATTTCCTCGTACGCGGCCAACTTTACCTCTAGAAATAACAGCCAGCAGTACAGAACAACTCCAAAGACCGCAATCAGAAGAAGCACAACAGCCAACCCGATTGTTCAAATCAAAGCACAACGTAGTTGTAATCGAGTCCGTGAATGGGCCGTTGTATACTCATTCAGCCACCATAAGAAAAAAGCCAAGCTCAGATAATCCACAAAGTGAAGAACGAGTACAGCATCTCGCAGTGGAAGATAGGCGTAAGTACCAACTAGTGTGGCTGTAACCTTAGTAAAGCACGAGGAAAGGGAAAACAATGAAAGATAGATCATTAATTGAGATGGTGTATTGATAAGGCTTCGCAGCAGGATGTTCATTCGGAGAGACTGATCCTTGGTGGTTAACTTCGGCTTGAGAAATAATCTTGTAGCACGTACCACGAGTAAGAATGGAAACACGCTGGATATCCCAAGTATTACCTCTCTCACAGCCTCACTTGTTCCGGCCCAGCTCAGTCCCATATAAACTACCAGTAGAACATCTTTCGGTACAGACACTGCAAGGTCAAGGGCCAGATGTGAAGAGTTTTCCTGCACTGTTCGACGAGACAATTCCAAGCGGGCGAGGCTGGCAATTAGCAGCGCGGTAGCCAGGGCTTTATGCACCTCAGGCGAAATCTGCATGACTGGCTGGCATACTCGCAACGTGCAGTTTAAAGGGACTGAATTGCACTTATACACAGGATTATGTGCTACTGGATTAGTTATGATATCATGCATGGGGGCTCAATAATCTCGTCCTTCGATCTGTAACCGTCGCATATAAGCTGGTGACACCGAGCCTCCTTCTGGG
>NW_024467422.1:0-1047 GCF_001561935.1 Penicillium griseofulvum
ATACAACAGTGAGGATTCGCTGGTGGTCACCCACCCAACTACTAACTCACCGGCGTGTGGCTTAAGTACGGCTGAGCGGACGGGAAGCCCTGTTTTCCACACCCTATGGTCGTATGTGCTTGATATTGCACTTGCGAGAATCATAATGATGATAAATTGGCTTGATCATCCTACCTAGGTAGGTCTCAATTGCTAGAGCAAGCGCGGCTTGGCATCTGACTACATAAGGAAAGATCTCGGGTCCGATTGGCCAAACTCTTATGTGGGGCCTTCCTCCTTCCCCTGTTGGACTCGTCCATTGTAAACGCGATTGGCATTTCTGCGATTGCCTTGGCCACTCTTTCGCACGTAGAACAATCCTTGGGTGCACATAGGTCTGAGTGGACCATATCTTGATGCTATTTTTTTTGTTTCTCTTTGTTCTCTGTCTTATCCTCGTGGGCGCCATAGTGTTCGAAATAGAGAGGAGGTGTGCTATGGAAAGTGGAAAATGGATCATATTCCTTCTAGCTACGACGAATAGCTAATACCTAGTGGGGCGGCATATGGTGTTAGCCACTGTACCCCTCATTGGTACATGAAGTAAAAAATAAGACAGAGAAAAGAAGGTGATGAAACTATGAACAAAGCAAGCAAATGAGTGTAGAAGTAAAAGATGGAGATTCGCAATTCCCTTATCGAGGCACAAACAAGACGTCGTCTTCATTCGCCAATGAACTTGGCTCGTCATTGTGCTCGGCACTGTCATTGTCAGATAGATGAGCTGTGTTCAGAGGAGGTGTGTGTGAAAAGTCAAAGGTTATATATAGAGAAGTTGCTTGCACAAAGCTATTTCCCGCCTTTTTTCGCCGTTGATATATAAAACTAACATAACAGAATGATATCTAAGAAAACTACTAAAGATACTACTCGAAAGACCACTGAAAAGACCACTGAAAAGACCACTGAAAAGACCACTGAAAAGACCACTGAAAAAAACACTGAAAAAACCACTGAAAAGACCACTGAAAAGACCACTGAAAAAACACCGGAAAAGAACACTGAAAA
>NW_024467429.1:0-1025 GCF_001561935.1 Penicillium griseofulvum
CTTCACACCTAAAGGCTCCCGCACAAAAACTCGCCATTTGATTCATGCGCTGGAGCAGCTGGCCGTTTTGGAATGCCGTCGCTTGACAAATGACTCGGATAGAGCAAACGAGAAACTACCAGGTAAGATATAGCGGCAGCTTTGGCGGTTGTCCAGGTGGGCTAATGATTCGATAGGATATACGACCCGACTGGCACACAGTTTGAGGTCCGAACCCTCGCGACATGTTTCGTATTGCTGGAAATTTGTACATCGTATGGCAGCTGCCGCGAGAGCGTCACGGAATGTTGCGAGCTTATGACCCTCAATGTTCATCCCTTCTACCCACAATTCAATGGACATGATGCTATCCACCTTGCACGTTTTCAAGGTAGCTATGTAGATACAAGTAATATTGGCACTGAGGGTCTGGCTTCCCATCGGTGGGCCTGTTTGAGACAGATCTATGTTGACCGCCGAAGAACACGTACACACACACACACACACACACACACAATTTATTAACGCCCGGCGGCTAAGCCGAAAGGGCAACTATCCCTGATCTACTATACATGTCATAATATATATAGTACTGTGTCTCCTCAGAGCCCATACATAAAGCCTTGCAATATATGTCATCTCAGATGTCCGTATCGCAGCGGATCCTCGTGGGTTAGTAATTTTGTTAGTAGGCTGGCTTGAAGGCGCTTCTCCAAGTGTTCAACATCCTATTTTCGGCAGTTGAAGCGCGTCTACCAAATGTAGCACGAGGTGGTTAGTGGGTTAGATCGGGGAAAGGGGTAATCCTTGTTCATCGGCATGGTTAGGTGGACTCGAGTCGGCCCGTCGCGATGGCGAACCGTATTGAGGTCCGTACCGCCTCCAAGTTCGGTGTCCATTTTTGATCATCGGACGGCGATTTTCCTCCCAGAAAGAATGACATGTTGCCTCGGTAGGTCTCGGTACATTGTAGTAGTTCCGTTCGGTGCGCAGTCCATTTTCGACATCGAAAGAGGAAGTGCTCCACGGTCTCTTTGGCTTGTCCA
>NW_024467428.1:0-1009 GCF_001561935.1 Penicillium griseofulvum
TGTGCAGCAGGATCTTGCGCTCGGCGCGCTGATCGGCGTCACCCATGCCGAACGCAACGGACATCACTACGTCGACGGCTTTGCCGACACCCCGGCTGACGAAGCCGACGCCTTCCTCACCGCGCATCCCGATCTCTATACACGCGCGGGCGGCAAGGTCCGCCTCGCGATCCATGACGGCGATCTCCTGACCGGATCGATCGCCGCAGTACCGGGCTTTGCCAGTTCGATCCATCCGGACTGGTCCACCATGCAGCCGCTCAAGCGGCCAACACCACGCGTTTCGCAGGAGCAGACAGTATGACGACCAAACGCCTCGGCCTGATCATGAACGGCGTCACCGGCCGGATGGGGCTCAACCAGCATCTGATCCGCTCGATCGTCGCGATCCGCGAGCAGGGTGGCGTGTTGTTGTCGAATGGCGACCGCATCATGCCCGATCCGATCCTGGTCGGGCGCGACGCCGAGAAGGTCGGCGCATTGGCAAAGCGCTACGGCATCGAGCGCCACACCACCGATCTCGATCGCGCGCTGGCCGACAAGGACGATACCGTGTTCTTCGATGCCGCGACGACGCAGGCACGGCCCTCGCTGCTGACCAAGGCGATCAACGCCGGCAAACATGTCTATTGCGAGAAGCCGATCGCGACCAATCTCGAGGAAGCCGTCGCGGTCGTGAAGTTGGCCAATGCCAAGGGTCTCAAGCACGGCACCGTGCAGGACAAGTTGTTCCTGCCCGGCCTGAAGAAGCTCGCCTTCCTGCGTGACTCCGGCTTCTTCGGCCGCATGCTCTCGGTGCGCGGCGAGTTCGGCTATTGGGTGTTCGAGGGCGGCTGGCAGGAAGCGCAGCGGCCGTCGTGGAACTACCGCGCAGAGGATGGCGGCGGCATCATTCTGGATATGGTCTGCCACTGGCGCTACGTGCTCGACAATCTGTCGCGCGAGATATTCTGCGTCGGCTCCAACTATGTCTGGACCTGGGAAACCAATCGCGTCACCCGCGAGCTGG